>NC_069505.1:260424022-260429022 GCF_027579735.1 Bombina bombina | reverse complement strand
TGAGCCGAAAGTTGTTGCCCCGTGAAGTAAGCTACGCCGCCATCGAAAAAGAATGCCTGGCCGTGGTGTGGGCCCTCAAAAAGTTGCAGCCGTACCTGTATGGACAACCTTTTTCCTGACTCACAGATCACAACCAGTTGGTGTGGCTGAACCGTGTGGCCGGGGACAATGCCAGGCTGCTGCGCTGGAGTTTGGCGCTGCAGCCCTTCGACTTTACCATTCATTACCGCCCAGGGAAACAAAACGGTAACGCCGACGGGTTGTCCAGACAAACTGAACTTGAAAAGTGATCTGTGAGTGCTTCCCCGGACATCCCCAAGCCGATCCGTTGGGATCAGACTGTGTATGCCGGCTTGGTTCTGGGGGAGCATTGTGGCAAACCTAGCCACTTCTGGACTATAATGTAAGAAAGGTTGTCTATATGCTGTATTGTGTGCTATGTAGATGTGACAGACCCTTCTGTCAGGACTGAAGGAGTTAACTGTGTTTAGCTTTAAGAAGCTAATTTTGGCTCCAGCCATAATTTAGTTAGTGATGAGAATTCCATTGTTTGATCACCTTCAGAGAGAAAACGCCTAAGTGATAAGAAGAGCCAAGAGTGTCTTGTGTTTAAAGTATTTAAGTAATGTAATTCTATTGTTTCATAAAAGGGCGTCTTCCCCTTTTATCTAATGTACAATATTCTTTCAACCCCCCCATCTGGGGGGGGGGGGGGTCAGACCTGCATAAATACTAGGCATAGCCTTTTAATAAATGTCATTCTGTTTTAACCTGAAAACTGGCTGGGTCGTGAGTTTTTGACTCCCAAACTGTGTTTCGTCCGGTTATTGGGAGTATTTTAATATTGCTCTCCGCTACAATTGGTGGCAAGCGTTGGGATCAGACCTTACAGCCGAAAAGCGCAATTCGTGCAATTGTAACTGCCGAATAAGAAAAGGGAATGGCAAGCAGAATACAGTGAAAGAACCGACTGCCGAAGTGAATGGAGACGGATTATTCTAAGCTAAAGAGACAAACGTTAAAGGAACTGCTAGAAGCCAGGGGAAAGATAGCCAGCAGCAAACCCAAGGCTATATTAATTGCCGAGCTGATGGAGGGAGACAGAGCTCGCAGCGCTACGCCTCCAGCAGCCATGGAGGAGACCCTATACCAGAGGGAAATGAGGACCAGGCTGGAATTTTTACCCCAACCTGTACCACGGGACATGCTATCCGTGGTAATGGCAGATGTGCAGGAGTACGTGATGGCACACAGTCCGCGTAATGCATCCTCCCGAGCAGAATCCATTTCGGAAGCACTCAGTAACCCAGTAGGACCCAAAATCCCATACCATGCCTTTAAAATGTTTTGTGAGGAGAAGGATGAGATCGATGGGTATTTACAGGATTTTGAGAGACTGTGCGAGTTACATGATTTGGAGCAGTCCGTATGGGTGCCGGTGCTAGCAGGCAAGCTAGCCGGTAGGGCAGCGGAAGCGTATCGCGCTGTACCCAGGGAGGACAGCAAGGATTACGCTAAAGTGAAGAGCGCGATCTTGGAAAGATATGCCATTACCCCAGAGGCATACCGGTGCAAGTTTAGAGGCCTGCGCAAGCCAGAAAGAGATTCTCATGCAGAGTGGGCCCACAAGCTGGACCAAGCATCTCAGGGGTGGATACAGGCCAGCCAAGCTACCACCATGGAAGAATTGCGACAACTGATGCTGTTGGAGCAATTCTTTAACGGCTTGTCCCCAGAAGCCCAAGAATGGGTGAGAGATCGAAAACCCCTCACCTTAACCGAAGCAGCCAGATTAGCAGACCAGCATTTTGACGCCAGGAGGCACCATGGACTACTACCTAAATTATACACTTGACCCACAGGACAGCCCAGTCCTCTACAGTCTAACAACCCCACAGCGGCACCGTTTCGCCCAGCCCCAGGGAATCCACAACCCCACTCACGATACAATGGACGGGCGAATATACAATGCCACACCTGCAAGCAGTGGGGACATATGGCACGTGAGTGCACCCAAAATCGAAGCAGACAAGCTTGGAACCAGGTGGCCCCAAGGGCGGCTGCTCACCATTACCAAACGGAGCCAGCTGCTCATGAGGGGTTGAGCACCCCAGCCGGGGAACCCCTGGGAATTCTGCATGAGGTGATGTCGGTCCGGGCCACCAATAACCGGCAACATCACCGTCAGCGGGTGACCGTGGAGGGGAAGGAGGTCCAGGGACTTCGGGATTCGGGAGCTACTTTAACCCTGATAGCCCCCCATTTGGTGCCAGATACAGCACACACGGGCGGAGTATACCGACTGCCCACTGCTAAGATTCATTTGGATTGGGATGCCGGGGAGGGCATGGTAGAAGTGGGCTTAATGCAAAACCTACCAGCAGATGTTGTACTGGGGAATGACCTGGGTCAGATGACCTCTGCTTTTGTACCTCAGGCTCCACATCAGGAGGTCCACCCAGTAACCACCCGGCAGCAGGCACGCACTACGGCCCCACCAGCTCACCACGAGGCTCAGGTAAGAGACCATGACACCCCCTTGACACGTATGACTTGGGATACCCCCACCCAATTTGAGGCGGAGGTGAAAGCTGACCCCACGCTGCAGGTATACCGGGATAAAGGGAACACCGATCAGGCTGGGTTAGAAGGGGAACGGTACGTCTGGGAGAAAGGGTTATTGTACCGCATAGCCGAACGGGGGGTAGGCAGAGCAGTCACCGTGACCACTAAGCAACTGGTAGTACCCCAGAAGTATAGGCAGGAACTGCTCAGGATAGCTCATGACATTCCCCTGTCAGGCCACCTGGGAATGACATGCACCCGCTACAGATTGACCCACGCCCTTTTCTGGTCTGGGATCTCTAAAGATGTACGGCAATATTGCACCTCCTGTGACGTGTGCCAACGAGTAGGCAAACGAGGTGACCGCCCTAAGGCTAAATTATGCCCGTTACCCATTATTGAGGAACCCTTTAGCAGGGTAGCAGTAGATATCGTAGGGCCTCTACCCAAGCCCAGTCCCTCCGGGAAGAGGTACATTTTAACCGTAGTGGACTATGCCACTAGGTACCCCGAGGCCATTGCTCTCTCCAACATCCATGCAGAGACGGTAGCTGAAGCCTTAATAAAAATATTTTCCCGGGTAGGGTTCTCCCAGGAGATAATATCAGATAGGGGCACCCAGTTTACCGCAGAGGTGACCCAACAACTTTGGAGGGTATGTGGTGTTAGACCCATAATTAACTCAGCCTACCATCCCCAGTCCAATGGGTTATGTGAGAGATTTAATGGGACTTTAAAACAGATGCTCCGTACATTTGGCGAGACTCATAAGGACTGGGAGCGCTACCTACCCCATCTGCTTTTCGCATATAGGGAGGTACCCCAAGAGTCGACAGGTTTTTCCCCCTTCAAATTGCTATTTGGGAGAAGGGTGCGGGGGCCATTAAACCTCATTAGGGAGCATTGGGAGGGAGAGAGTAGCCCCGATGGTACACCCATTGTATCTTACGTGCTGGAGTTCAGGGACCGACTGGAGGCCTTAACCCAGGCTGTACGCACCAACCTCCAGGCGGCTCAACAACGCCAGCGCCGCTGGTACGATAGGGGAGCAAGGGATCGCAGCTTCCAAGTGGGGCAGAAAGTTTTAATTTTAAAACCTGTACGCACCGACAAACTGCAGGCCGTCTGGCAAGGCCCATACCAGGTAGTAGAGCAGCGATGCGACACTACCTATGTGATTGGCCCCTGCTCAGGGGTAGGGAAGCGACGCATGCTTCATGTGAACATGCTCAAACCCTACCATGAGAGGATGGAGGACGTGGCGGCAATATGCGCCTCGGCCTCTGAGGATCAGGAGAATCTGCCTCTCCCTGACCTATTAGAATCAGAGGACCAAATAGAGCCCTCCAGGGGCGTTCAGCTGGGGGAGCAGCTAAGCCCTTCGGAGCGTGCCCAGGTACAGGAGTTGATAGTAGCTAAAGGGGCTATCTTCTCCCATTTACCTGGGTACACCCCGCTGGCCACTCACCGAGTTGAAACCCCGGGACAGCTACCTATGCGGCAGACCCCGTATCGTGTCCCTGAAGCAGTCAAGGCACACATGAAGGCAGAAATTGACGAGATGTTGCAACTAGGGGTTATCGAACCTTCCGACAGCCCCTGGGCATTGCCGGTAGTGTTGGTACCCAAGAAAGACGGCACCACACGCTTCTGTGTTGACTACCGGAGGCTAAATGACAAAACGGTGTCTGATGCCTATCCGATGCCCCGGATAGACGAGTTGCTTGATAAAATGGCTAGGGGACAGTATCTTACGACCATAGACTTATGCAAGGGATACTGGCAAATCCCGCTAGCCGATGACGCCATCCCCAAGTCGGCGTTTGTCACCCCGTTTGGCCTGTACCAATTTCGGGTCATGCCTTTTCGGGATGAAGAACGCTCCGGCGACCTTTCAAAGGATGGTAGATCGGCTACTGGATGGGTTCCAGGACTATGCCTGCGCATACCTGGACGATATTGCCATATATAGCCAGAACTGGGCAGAACACCTACAGCATATAGGAGCGGTTATTGACAGTATAGGGGAGGCAGGGCTGACCCTGAAACCTAGTAAATGCCATATTGGGATGGCAGAGGTGCAGTATTTAGGCCACCGGGTGGGGAGCGGGCACCAGAAACCCGAACCGGCCAAAATTGAAGCTGTTGCTAAGTGGCCCACCCCTAGGACCAAGACCCAAGTACTGGCATTTCTAGGTACGGCGGGGTACTACAGAAAGTTTGTGCCCAATTATAGTGCCCTAGCGAAACCCCTGACTGACTTGACACGTAAGAACCTTCCCTGACAAGTTACTTGGGCCCCAGAGTGTGAGCAGGCATTCCAACAACTAAAGACGGCTCTAACTAATGCGCCTGTACTTGCTGCACCCGATCCAACTAAAAGATTTCTTGTTCACACAGACGCTTCGATGTTTGGAGTGGGGGCAGTGCTGAGC